>NC_140588.1:603969236-603974236 GCF_964204655.1 Triturus cristatus
GATTTTAGTGGCCAGTCGCTTACTGACGACACGGGTCGCCACCTTTTCGCGGACAAATATGTGGCTAATCTGCTGCCGGCAGTTGCGGCCCGGTTAAAAGCGAGTGAGAGTTCTTGGTCCTCCGCGACACCGACGGCCCTTCTGACCATCGCTCAGTATTATGAGCGTCAGGAGCACGAGGCGAAGGGCCAGGAGGAGAAGAAATCGAAAGATCTCAAAACTAAAGTGATGTTAGCACAAGTATATGGCCCGCCCCGCCGGGGTAATAATAATAGAGGAAGGGGCGGATCTTATGGTCCCCCTTCGGGCCGATCTGATTTGAATAGGAACCAGTGTGCGTATTGCAAGCAGTTGGGCCATTGGGCCAGGGATTGCCCAGCGTTGCGTGCTTCGCGTCAGGGGCACACTCCGGGTGGCCCGAGAGGTAGAGGGGGTTTCTCGAACTTTAGAGGGAATTCCAACGATAATGCCCGTTTCGATACTGCCGGACAGCACCGAGATAGCTCAAATGTTTTCGATCGCCATCACCAGTATCATGTATCGGACATCGATCGATCGGGATATCATGATTCTCAGCATGCATAGGAATGCGTTGGATGGGGGTCTGAATCAGTTGAGGTGCCGGTCGATCAGACGGGTCCTTATGTATCGGCTGAGGTTTTAGGTTCTACCGATCAGTTCCTAGTGGATACAGGAGCGACACGTAGTGCATTGTCTAGGTACTTGGTTCCGGGGGCTCCCCCATCCGGCTCAATAGTTACATCGGTAGGGTTTGACGGTACACTCTCCCGAAGCCCTCTTTCACAGCCCCTTGCATTTAAAGTTGATTGCTTTTCTGCGCCTTGTCCGTTTCTGCTTGCTCCGTACACACCGGATAACATTATGGGCCTTGATATGTTAAAGTACTTTAGGGCTACAATTCGTTGTTCCCCTGAGGGTGTTAGGGTGATTTTAAATGACAACTACCCCCGATCCGGGCGGATGTGTACGATATCAGAGGATGCGCTGTTAGCTACCCTCCCCCGAGCTTTATGGGCGACTTCGGACACAGATGTCGGACAAATGGTGATTCCTCCGGTCCACATTAGTGTCCAGGAGGGGGCGGTACTACCACGCCTCCCACAGTATCGTATTTCCCAGGAGGGCGAGGAGGCTCTCATACAGATTGTGCAAGACCTGATCGCAGTAGGAGTAGTGGAAGAAGTTCCCTATAATATCTGTAACAGTCCGATTCTCCCTATTCTGAAAAAGGACACGGATGCAAAGGTCTATCGGTTCATAATTGATTTGAGGGAGGTAAACAAGATCGTGATACCTCAGTACCCGGTGGTTTCTGATATCACGACGTTGCTTACCTTGGTCCCGCCTACGGCGACCGTGTTCTCAGTGATTGATTTGAAAAATGCCTTCTTTTCTATTCCCATTCACCCGGATAGCCGATTTCTTTTTGGGTTCACATTAAACAATAGATCTTATCGTTTTTGTAGAATTCCCCAGGGCTATACAGAAAGCCCTAGTATTTATAGTCAGGCTTTGAAACGACAGTTGGATTCCTTTGCCTTACTCAAGGGGGTCGCCCTCATTCAATATGTCGATGACATCTTGTTGGCGGCTGACACCCTGGAGTTGTGCGAGAAAAGTACGATAGCCTTACTTTCCTTTTTAGCATCCCACAATCACAAGGTCTCTAGGAAGAAATTGCAATTCTGTAGACCAAAGGTGACTTATTTGGGTCACCTTTTGTCTAAGGAGGGGCGTGCACTCACACCAGATCGTATCCAAGTAATTTTGGACACACCAAGGCCATCCACGCAGAAGGATGTACGTGCATTTTTGGGTCTTGTTTCTTTTTGTAGACAGTGGATATTGGGGTTTTCACACATAGCTAAGCCATTACTAGCTCTCCTGACAAAAGACACGCCCATCCCGATCCCCTGGTCAGATGAGTGTGACGCTGCTTTTCAGCAATTGAGACAGGCCCTTTGTTCAGCACCAGTGTTAGGGACCCCTGATTATGCAAAACCCTTTTCGTTGTATGTGCATGAGAAAGATGGATGTGCATTATCAGTTTTAGTGCAGATGCACGGCGATAAGCAGCGCCCTTGTGCATACTTTTCGGCTGTACTTGATCCTGTCGCCCGAGCATTACCAGGGTGTTTTCGCTCGGTTGCGGCGACAGCTGTGTCAATACGGCAGAGCGAAGGAATTGTATTGTCCCATAAACTGTTGGTGTTAGTTCCCCATGCTGTTGATGCCCTGCTTAATCAAACAAAGACGCAGCATTTGACCAGTGCCCGTTTAACGGGATATGAGTTGACGCTTTTAGCTCCTCATATTACGTTGAAAAGGTGCGTGACATTAAACCCGGCCACATTGTTGCCATATCCCGAGACCCAGCCTGAGGCACAGAAAGCGCATGATTGTATTCTTGTGACTGAGGAACAAACAAAGGGTCGTATTGATCTCCAGGATACGCCCTTTTCAGAGGTAGATGGAGAATTGTGGGTAGATGGATCTTGCCTGAAGCTACCAGATGGTACGGCTTCAGCAGCGTATGCAATTACCACGTTACAGACGATAGTGGAGACAGCACGCATACCACAGAAATCAGCTCAAGCAGCGGAACTGATAGCGTTAACACGAGCGTGTGAGCTCAGTACAGGATTGTGTGTGAATGTTTACACAGACAGCCGCTATGCCTTCGGAGTAGCGCACGATTTCGGCCTACTCTGGAAGGAGAGAGGGTTTTTAACGTCACATGGGGTGCAGATAATGCATGGGGAGTTAGTCCACAACCTTTTAACTGCATTGACATACCCAAAGAAAATCGCCATTGTTAAGTGTAGCGCCCATAGGAAAGTGGTTGATAAGGTTGGAGAAGGGAATGCGTTAGCGGATCGAGTAGCACGGGAGACTGCGATGCAGCCCGGTACTACTGCCATGTATGTAGTGAAGTCACAGGTGGAGAGATGGCATGATGCGAAGGAGGAAGTGCGAGAAATACAAAAGACCGCTTCTGACAAAGAGCGGGAACAATGGGCTAGCGAAGGAGAACTGGATGACGAGGGTTGCTGGAGAAATAAGCAGATGGATAGATGGAAATTACCCACGGCCTTTGTACAACCTATGGTTCAGATGGCACATGGGCTAGCACATGTTGGAGCTTCCGCAATTGTGAAATTGCTTACCCAAGTCTGGGAGCATCCAGAGATTGCTAGCACGGCAAAGAGGGTGGTGCAGACCTGTATGATCTGTCTGAAGTATAACCCAGGGAAAGGCACGCGAACTCCAGCAGGAGGATTTGCGACGCCCACTGCACCCTTTGAGGTTCTGCAGATGGATTACATTCAGCTTGAGCGCTGTAACAATTTGAAGTATGTTCTAGTAGTGGTTTGCGCCTTCAGTAAATGGGTTGAGGCGTACCCTGCGAAAGACAATACTGCAATGACTACAGCGAAGCTATTGCTGAAAGAGTTTTTCCCCCGATACGGCGTCTGTAGACTTCTGTGGAGTGATAATGGCCCTCACTTTGTAGCGGATGTTATAAAGTATGTCTTGAAGGGCCTAGGCATCACCCAGAAGTTCCACGCCGTATTCCACCCCCAGTCTGCAGGACTAGTCGAGAAGTATAATGGTACGCTGAAGCTTAAGATCGCTAAAATTCAAGCTTCAACATCTTTGACTTGGCCAGACGCCTTGCCACTGGCGTTATTGTCAATTAGGTCGGTGCCACACTCTCGAACCGGCCTTACACCCTATGAGATTGTATTTGGACGCCCAATGAATATCTGGGGTCCACCAAGGCCTAAGGCTGTGTATGATGTACCTTGTGTGATGATGAGTGATTATCTGGCACAGTTAACGGATAACTTGGTTTCTATTCATCAACAGGTCCGAGAGGCGCTCCCTGATCGGTCTACTGGCGAAGGACATGGTCTCCGGCCTGGAGATCATGTGATGATAAAGGTTTTCGACAGATCGAACAGTTTGGAGCCGAGATGGGTCGGACCTGAGCAAGTCCTTCTTGCAACGAGGACGGCTGTGCGAGTCTCGAACAGGAAGAATTGGATCCATTCCTTGCACTGTCGAAAGGTACCGCCCGGATTGGTGGAGTCTGCTGTGCTGACCGATCAACGAGACATCCTAGCAGCAGAGACAGGCCGTGCTGCAGAGCCAAACGACACTGAGGAGCTCTTTTCGGACCACACGACTTCTGGAGGAAGGCGATATCATCTGCGACCAAGGAAGTGAGATTTCCAGTACCGGGACATACTGTCAGAACGGCCCTTGGGTTAGTGAAACGGAGAGCCGATGAGGCAAGGGGGGGGGATCAGCCCTGCATTAGTGTAGCGACACCCGTCTTGGCCCGCTGGTGAAGAAATCAACCGCTGCCCAAGGGGAAGAGTTCTGACAGACTTTGTAGTTACAGGAAGATATCAGGGTATTGTTTCCTTTGACATGGAGAAGAAGAAAATTCTTTGTGCGTTGGGGTTCATGCTAACAGTAGCCATCGTTGGTATAACCACATGGTTTGTGGAGGAGGCAACTCCTGCTCGAGAGACGCTTGTGTTGACGACTCCAGTGCCTGCGGAGCACTACTTTTATACATTGCCATATCAAGAGTTGAAGCATCGACAATCCTATTTGAATAACACTTTCATTCAGATGCTGCATCACACCCACGTTGCTACAAACGCTACGAACTGTTGGATATGTGGGATGATGCCAGCCCATCAGAAGAAAGGAGGAACGCCATTCATACCACTTCCTTTCTCTCACAATGGCTCTTGTAGAGCATGGTACACTTTGTTGTTTGCCACTCGGAAACCGACAGTGGGACGATTGCTTTTCAGACTTAATAAAGAATGCCATCAGGACAAGAATGGATATCCACAAGCGAATGGGACAATTTGGGAGTGGGAAGAGTACCGACCAGACAATGAATCCATTCCCTACATCTTCACGAACACCAGAGACACTGTGGGGAAGGACAAATTCGT